>NC_057805.1:495593086-495612173 GCF_018294505.1 Triticum aestivum | reverse complement strand
CTTTGCCGTCTGCTAGCGGACGGCAAAGAGGTGGGCCGTTAAGATTTTTTCAAACGAGCGGGGGGTGGGGGCCACCACACTCTTTGCCGTCTGCCAGAGGACGGCAAAGATTCTTTGCCGTCTGCTGGCAGACGGCAAAGAGCTGGCAGATGGCAAAGAGCTTCTTTGCCGTCAGCCTTTTTCTTTGCCGTCTGCTTTTGGGTAGCTGATGGCAAAGAGCTTCTTTGCCGTCAGCTAGCAGACGACAAAGAGCTGGCAGATGGCAAATTAGCTGATTCCAGTAGTGTATCATATAGTCTTCCATGATTGCTACCACTCAAAGCATATTTTTAGAACAAATAGCATCCATCGAACACAAAGAAAGATAGGGGCTTAATGTTTCGCCTCCCAACTTATTTATCATATAGATAATTGTCAACAATAATAATTCATGATCAAATATATTTGAATGGCCATATATGCTCAGATCTTTCCATCACATGATGCTTGCCAACTAAAGAGTAGGTTGGAATGAGAAGGAATACTACTGACTCTTGCATAAAAGTAAAAGATAGGCCCGTCGCAGAGGGAAGCAGGGATTTGCAGAGGTGCCAGAGCTCGAAGCAAAAACAGAGATGAAAATAATTTTGAGGAGTATGCTTTCATTGTCAACATAACGACCAAGAGTTCCCAATATCTTCCATACTACATACATTATAGGCGGTTCCCAAATAGAAAGGTCAAGATTTTACTCCCCCTCCACCAACAATCACACTTCACGGCTTGTCCGAAACAACGGGTGCCGTCCAACTTTCAACAATCCTAGGGGAGTTTTGTTTAAATTATTTGTGATTTTGTTTTTGATATTTTGATCATAGGACTGGGCATCCCAGTTACTAGCCATTTTCTCTGAATGATGAGCGGAGTCCACTCATCATGAGAATAACCCACCTATCATGGAAGATACTGACAGCCCCTAGTCGCTACATGAGCGATTTGGGCATACAAAACAGATTATTATTTGAAGGTTTAGAGTTTGGCACATGCAAATTTACTTGGAACGGCAGGTAAATACCGCATATAGGTAGATATGGTGGACACTCATGGAAGAAACTTGGTTCAAGGAATTTGGATGCACAAGCAGTATTCCCGCTTAGTACAGATATTTTGGCTAGCAAGGATTCTAAATAGCAAGCACCACATGTTAGAGGATCCATAACTATATAACTTCTATAATATACCCAAGCATAACTCATTATGTTGTCTTCCTTGTCCAACTTCAACTAATTTGCTCAGGTTTGAAAATAATAAATGGGGCTCACAATCATAGAAGATGTCCAAGATAGTATATTTATATGTGAAATCTCTCTTCCTTCAATATTCTTTCATGAACTGTTCAAGTGACCAATACAATGTTTGCTAACCGTCAAAAAAAATTACCACCTCTACTTCTTATATGTGAAGGCATTACTCCCCATGGGAATAAGCATATTAAACATGTATAATTTCAAATTTATGATATTCAATTCATTCAACCATTTACTCATAGGATATAAGTGAAGCACACGACTAAATGACAAACTACTCCAAAAAGATATAAGTGAAGATCAATGAGTAGTTAAATAATTATTTAGCTATGTGAAGACTCTCCCATTTAATAATTTCAGATCTTGCTATTTTATTCATACAGCAAGCAAAACAAAAGATAATAAAATGACGCTCCAAGCAAAACACATATCATGTGGTGAATAAAAATATAGCTCCAAGTAAAGTTACCGATGAACGAAGACGAAAGAGGGGATGCCATCCGGGGCATCCCCAAGCCTAGGCTCTTGGTTGTCCTTGAATATTACCTTGCGGTGCCTTGGGCATCCCCAAGCGTAGGCTCTTGCCAATCCTTATTCCATATTCCATCGAATCTTTACCCAAAACTTGAAAACTTCACAACACAAAACTTAACAGAAGATCTCGTGAGCTCCGTTAGCGAAAGAAAACAAAACACCACTTCAAGGTACTGTAATGAACTCATTCTTTATTTGTATTGGTGTTAAATCTACTGTATTCCAACTTCTCTATGGTTCATACCCTCCGATACTACTTATAGATTCATCAAAATAAGCAAACAACACATAGAAAACAGAATCTGTCAAAAACAGAACAATCTTTAGTAATCTGTAACTAACGCAAACTTCTGGAACTCAAACAATTCTACCAAAATAGGAAGGCCTAGATAATTTGATTATTGATCTGCTGCAATTGGAATCAGTATTTTATCACGTTCTGGTGATTTTAAACAATTTTGTTCTTGAACAGAAAGTTTCTGGAATTTTCAGCAAGATCAAATAACTATCATCCAAGAAGATCCTATAGGCCTTAGTTGGCACAAACACTAATTAAAACATAAAACCACATCTAACCAGAGTCTAGATCAAAAATTTATTACTAAACAGAACCAAAAAGAAAGGACAAAAATAAAAATTGGGTTGCCTCCCAACAAGCGCAAACGTTTAACGCCCCCAGCTAGGCATGATGATTTCAATGATGCTCACATAAAAGATAAGAATTGAAACTTAAAGAGAGAATCATGAAGAATATGACTAACACATTTAAGGCTAACCCACTTCCTATGCATAGGGATTTTTTGAGCAAACAACTTGTGGGAGCAATAATCAACTAGCATAGGAAGGCAAAACAAGCATAACTTCAAAATTTTCAACACATAGAGAGGAAACTTGATATTATTGCAATATATAGAAGCATGTGATCCTCTCTCATAATAATTTTCAGTAGCATCATGAATGAATTCAACCATATAACCAGCATATAAAGCATTCTTTTCATGATCTACTAGCATAGAATTTTTATTACTCTCCACATAAGCAAATTTATTCTCATCAATAGTAGTGGGAGCAAACTCAACAAAATCACTATCATGTAAAGCATAATCCAATTGAAAAAATCAAAATCATGATGACAAGTTTTATGGTTATCTTTATTCTCTATAGCATACGTGTCATCACAATAATCATCATAAATAGGAGGCATGCTTTGATCATAATAAATTTGCTCATCAAAACTTGGGGGACTAAACATATCATCTTCATCAAACATAGCATCCCCAAGCTTGTGGCTTTGCATATAATTAGCATCATGGGTAATCAAAGAATTCATACTAAAAACATTGCAATCATGCCAAGCATTCTATGTAATTCTTCTTCTAGTACTTGAGCACAATTTTCCTTCCCATCATTTTCATGAAAGATATTAAAAAGATGAAGCGTATGAGGCAAACTCAATTCCATTTTTTTGAAGTTTTCTTTTATAGACTAAACTAGTGATAAAACATGAAACTAAAAGATTCGATTGCAAGATCTAAAGATATACCTTCGAGCACTCACCTCCCCGGCAACGACGCCAGAAAAGAGCTTGATGTATACTACACAACCTTCTTCTTGTAGACGTTGTTGGGCCTCCAAGTGCAGAGGTTTGTAGGACAGTAGGAAGTTTCCCTCAAGTGGATGACCTAAGGTTTATCAATCCGTGGGAGGCGTAGGATTAAGATGGTCTCTCTCAAAAAACCCTGCAACCAAATAACAAAGAGTCTCTTGTGTCCCCAACACACCCAATACAATGGTAAATTTTATAGGTGCACTAGTTCGGCGAAGAGATGGTGATACAAGTGCAATATGGATGGTAGATATAGGTTTTTGTAATCTGAAAATATAAAAACAGCAATGTAACAAGTGGTAAAAGTGAGCGTAAATGGTATTGCAATGGTAGGAAACAAGGCCTAGGGTTCATACTTTCACTAGTGCAAGTTCTCTGAAAAATAATAACATAATTGGATCATATAACTATCCCTCAACATGCAACAAAGAGTCACTCCAAAGTCACTAATAGCGGAGAACAAACGAAGAGATTATGGTATGGTACGAAACCACCTCAAAGTTATTCTTTCGGATCGATCTATTCAAGAGTCCGTAGTAAAATAACACGTAGCTATTCTTTCCGTTCGATCTATCATAGAGTTCGTACTAGAATAACACCTTAAGATACAAATCAACCAAAATCCTAATGTCACCTAGATACTCCAATGTCACCTCAAGTATCCGTGTGTATGATTATACGATATGCATCACACAATCTCAGATTCATCTATTCAACCAACACAAAGTACTTCAAAGAGTGCCCCAAAGTTTCTACCGGAGAGTCAAGACGAAAACGTGTGCCAACCCCTATGCATAGGTTCATGGGCGGAACCCGCAAGTTGATCACCAAAACATACATCAAGTGGATCACGTGATATCCCATTGTCACCACAGATACGCACATGCAAGACATACATCAAGTGTTCTCAAATCCTTAAAGTCTCAATCCGATAAGATAACTTCAAAGGGAAAACTCAATCCATTACAAGAGAGTAGAGGGGGAAAAACATCATAAGATCCAACTATAATAGCAAAGCTCGCGATACATCAAGATCGTATCACCTCAAGAACACGAGAGAGAGAGATCAAACACATAGCTACTGGTACATACCCTCAGCCCCGAGGGTGAACTACTCCCTCCTCGTCATGGAGAGCGTCGGGATGATGAAGATGGCCACAGGTGAGGGATCCCCCCTCCGGCAGGGTGCCGGAACAGGGTCCCGATTGGTTTTTGGTGGCTGCAGAGGCTTGCGGCGGCGGAACTCCCGATCTAGGTTATTTTCTGGAGGTTTCAGTATTTATAGGAATTTTTGGCGTTGGTCTCACGTCAGGGGGGTCTCCGGGTTGTCCATGAGGCAGGGGCCCACGCCCAGGGTTCTCACACTAGGAATTCATGAAACTGAGCATGGTCACGTGATATGGCACAAATATTCCTTCCTAATTTTTTTTCAATTTGAGACAAGTTGCACAAATGAAGAGCCAAGGTATTTTGGAACAAAGACCTGTCACGTTAAGGCGAACGCTTTCACAATTGAAACCGTGGGCGTTTACGTGCCGCCACGAGTCCCGCTTCTCATCGGTAGGTGCCGTCCAAAAAAGCGTGTGAGTCGACGGGAGGCGTGCGAGCAGACCGCTGCGCCGGCTGATAGGGAGGCGTGCGAGCAGACCGCTGCGCAGGCACACCGGGACGCAATCCCTTTGACCAGGCTCCGCTGCCCACCTTCGTCCCAACTGCTCCCACTTTTAATGTCGCCCGGCGCCCCAGTTTAAAATGAACCCCAAACTACCCGGTATTGCTACAATCTTCTCTCTTCCTCTGCGATTCTCCTGTCGTCTACCTCCAACCACCCTGACCTAAACGTACGCCATGCCGCATCACGATGGTCTGCCCTTAGTCTTACAGTTTCCTGAGCAAGACACCCAGCCGGAGTCTCAAGAACATGAGGCGCTTTGGGACGAGCTTGAATCGGCCTTGCGGGAAGACGCCGCGCCTGTCATCGCTCCCGTTCCGGCTCCCGTCGCCCCGACTGCGCCAGCGCCCATCCCCGTGGCATTGATGGGCTGGGAGCCGCACACTGTCGCCGAGCTTGATGCCACGGGGTTCCACGAGGTCCCCGCCGAATTTCACGTGCCCGTGCACCTGCCAGCGCATGCGTTTGCGCGTGCACTGACGCGCACGCCCATGCCGGTGCCCGTGCACCTACCAGCGCCTGCGCCTGCGCGTGCACTGATGTGCGCGCTCGTACCGGTGCCCGTGCACATGAATGTCTCCGCCGCGCCATTGCCAACGCATGTCCCCGCGAGGGTGCCTGTGCCCCCCTCAGCGGCATGGATAGCCACCGTCGACCGCTTCCTTGCACCAATGCCAGTGGCCTCCTCCCGCCAGTTGACTCACTCCTGGAGACCGAAGTCCAGTACATTGTGGCCTTCCTTGAAGCTAGGGCCAACGTCCAGGAGTACGCCAACAACGGTGCAAGACACCGCCGTCGCCGTCACTGTCGCCGTCGGTCAGTGGCCCGACGACACACAAAGCACGGCAGAGGAGCCGCTTCCCACCACAAGACGCCCCCACCGCCGCCGCGTAATCTAAATTTGCCATGAAAAACGTTCGGATTGCCATGCTTAAAATCCGAACGTTTATCATTTCTGTTTATTTTAGATCGATCGTCGTATGAATGTAAAGTCGGAGTTAGACTGAATGAAATCTATGGTTTGATCGATTGAATGTTCTGCTAGAGCCGTATCAAATTAAATATAAAACGTCATCAAGCCACATGTATTCCTTCTCATCCAACGACCTAGACTGCTTCAATGCCGAGCGCTCAACACGTTTAGCGTGCAGTTAATTTCATGCCAAACATAGTGCTAATTACATAATAACACGCAAATAATATCGTACTTAATATCCGCATGCAATTAATATACTTCCAAATTATAGTGCATTGCACGTACACATTGACTTGTATAACTAGTATGTGAAACTGGTGCCGTAACTTGTGAACGCGTCCAGATATGGTCAACGGCAACATCGTCCGCGAGTTGTTCGTGTTTGCCCGTGCGTCTAAACGCAAAAGGGGAGGAGAGAGAGACATCACACATGGAACCCACTAGTAAGTGAAGGCGAATAGTACTTGCTAATGAGCCGGTCCCACTAATGTACTAAAAATAATATTACATGTTATCCGTTAAATAGGCTGTGGTAATATAAAAACATTATATGAACAAAGGGGGGGGTACAACAAACATTGTTGTTCTACGTATGTTGCCTAGTGACGTGCGACTTGCAGGCCCTGGTCGCGTGTTCGATCCTCGTCCTTTATTTTTTAATTTGTATATGGGTCCAAATTTGTTTCATGACAAGTGGGCCCCTCGGTGTGTAGTTTGTAGCACTTTAATTTGTGGGTCGAAATTTGTTCCATTCCTTATGGACTATCGGTGTGTAGTTTTGTAGCTTATTTGTAATAATTAAAGAGAACAACATAGTTTTTTGCAATAATACCATGGTGCGACGTTGAAGGCGAGAAAGGACGTGCGAGAGAGCGATGACCAAGCCAGAGGGAAATCGATTGGGGGAGGTGCGGGGGTTGCAACGGTGTTTGGAGTAGTTGTGGGCCGAATGCTACGAAAATATATTCTAAACCCACCGGAATAAATGCCTACATAAATTAATCCAAGGTTCGAGTCCCCCTCGCAATGTAAATAGCTCCGGCTTTGTGAGGGATGGAGAGGTAGCTTCAATGTGTGGAAGATACGGCGTGAGAAAGCGAGGTCAATCGAGAGACATATAGATAGAGAGACAAAGTAAGTGTGGTCCGACATTCATTGACAACATATATATGCTCTGGAGAGATATTGTCCGATTGAGCTTTTGGGAAGGGTGAGGGCTGTAAGATAGAGCTTGAGAGATGATCCTGTCACAGACATGTAGATATATTTTGTGCGTGGGAGGAAGCAAGGTCAATCGATTACATATATAAAGGGAGAGAGATTGAGCGAGTGTGGGTCGTCGTGCAATTGAACAAGTGAGACGGGTTGAAGAGAGTGACCTATATAGACAATGTGCGTGAGAGAGTATACAATATGAATATGTCGAATTGGGCTCAAACATGGAGATATATCGTTTGTGTCCGAGAAAGAGTGAGGTCAATCGAGACATACAGAGAGAGAAAGAGAGAGAGAGGGAGAGAGAGAGATTGAGCGAGCGTGGCCCGCCATGAGGTCGAAAGAGTGGGGGCGGCTTGGATGGACTGACCTAGATAGACAATCTGCGTGAGAGAGTATATAGTGTGTCGATCGAGGCCCGAACAGGGAGATATATCATTTGTGTGTGAAAAAAATGAGGTTAATCGAGACTCAGATAAAGAGAGCGATATTGAGTGAGTGTGTCCCGCCGTGCGGAAGAAAGAGTGAGACAGTCTCGAGGGAGTGACCTAGATAGACAACGTGCGTGCGTGCACACGAGAGGTTGGGGCGCTAGATAGGCAATGCATGTATCTAGCGAGAGAGGGTGGGAGGGAGAGAGAGAGTGAGAGCTCGGCATGGGGTGCAATGGCGGGTGTGTGAGGTAAATACATTAGGTAACAGAGTGGAAAAAGGGGGTTGTGTAGTTGAGAGAGTTAGAGATCGAAACATGGAGAGAAAGAATGAACATGTGTCGGAAACCGATAGCTTCCTAAGGTGGTTAGGAGAGGAAGATTGACCGATACAGGAAGTATGTAGCGTGTGTGCCGAGGGGGGGGGGCGCTAAAAACAACATTTGAATGTAGATAGTACGAGACTTAATATCGATGTTTCAATTCGGTGTACATTGTAAGATTTGAACTGAGGACCATGCATATGGGTAATTATTTCGAATTCGTGCCATACTATGTTTGGAAAAGTTGACATTGACTCGATTGTTGTGCTATTTTGTAGGTCATATGTTTGAATCCATCCAAAAGTTTTCTCACTACCATGGTGTTCATCATATACATATGAATTTGTATTAAAAAAGTAGCGTGGATACAGTGAAATGCGAAATCCACGTTAGAATTGGAGATCGCTATGTGACACACACTCTAATTCAAATAACTAATTATGTGACACACACTCTAATCCACATTAGCGTGGATACCGTTTCGATTTTTTTTTCAAATACACTGGTGCGCGTCGGTCCTAAACAAACGGTTTTTAACCCCTTTCCGCGACGGCATTTGGAACCGTCGCCAAGTGAGTGTGTGCGATAGGGTGTCCTTCCCACATGACCCAAAAATCGTTGGGGATAGGCCCTCCTGGGACCCAGGCTGGGGCCATGTGCGATCGAGTGAGGCATCAAACCCAATCATTTCCGTAGGTATGTACATCCCACACGGTAATCCGAGAAAATCATTTCCGTAGGTATTTACATCCCACACGGTGAATCCCAGACAAACATTTCCGTTCGTATGTATATCACACGCAGTCAATCCAGGGAATACGTTTCCGTTCTTACGTACATCCCACACAGTCAATCCAGGGAAAACGTTTCCGTTCGGGTGTACATCCCACACAGTTTTATGTATGCGCTCGTGTGTGAAAGGTGTAACTATCACACACGCTCTGCCTTGGTTAACTGTTTGCTTTCATTAACTACATCACACACGATTTGATGTAGAAAACTGTGTGGCATTTGGCTATCCATCACAAGCACTTTTACTGCCAGAACTGTTTGCAGAGTTCCATCACTGTCTGTTCTCTTTTTATTTTTGCCTACAATTTATTATTCTAATTGGAAATTTTGAAATATGAAATGTGCAATTCAAGTTCTCAGCACAATGGTTCAACAACGAATCCATAAATAAAATTGCCAGTACAATAAGTTCAATAATTACAGGATTAGGCAGCAATTAACTATGATGAACCATAGTATTTAAAGGCAGTAATGGTGAAGAGACAAGTGTAAATCATTTTGACTTCCGACGGTATTGAAGAAGCGGAATGCCCATAATGTGCCTTCCTGCATGCCATAGGCACGAACCACTTTTGTCCAACCCCTTGTGACGATCGCCCGCACATCCTTCACCGCCTTCAGGAAGACTTCTAGAGCATTATCATGGTAGCATGAATTATATACTTTAACCTTAGTTGCCTCCACTCCGGTCTTGTAGTTTGCAAGGTAATCATCAATAAATAGCTTCAGAAACCACTGAAAAGAGAAAAATATCAGATATTGAGGTCTAAAAGAGTAACTTGTTGTGGGCAGGGGGAAAAGGCAACACATTACTTACCATCCTAAAGTTCACTGTTGTCTTCGACAAAGTGTAAATAAAGAGCTTAATTCCAATCACCCGTTTCTTTCGCCTAACAATCTTTCTTAGTTTCCTCACTTGACGCTTGTTCATGAATATCTCATTGCCCCATACACAAAAGGGATCGAAGCGTCGATCAGTACCTCTCATATATGTACCTACAAGCAACCAGTAAATGTTAGAAGCTAAACTAAGATTGCACAAATGATGTAAAATACAACTACCTATGTTCCTAAGTATAAGTATATATTTTTTAGATTTCAATATGAACTACATACGGATGTATATAGAATTATAAATATAGTTTAGATTAGAATCTAGATTCACTCATTTTGCTCCTTATGTAGTCTATATTGGAATCTCTAATAATACTTATATTTAGGAATAGATTGTGTATAAAACATGGGATGAAGCTAACCTCGGCGGCAAACAACATCATCGCCCATTGTAGCCCTGTGTAAGTACATGGAAAGCCAATGTTAACTACAACAGGGTTAACATCCACCAAAAATAGCAAATGGTAATAAAACGACAGCATCTATAGTGATATCTTCATTTCGAAAGAGTAGCACGGTAGCAAAGGGACGGATTAAAAAATGGATACAACTGTTAATTGCAACAGGCTTAACAACATCCTAATTCATGTTTTGTATGTTTGTAGCCATTGAAATACAACTCTTTAAAAATGGATACAACTATTAATTGTAACAGGCTTAATGGCCATTGAAACCGGTACTGATAAAAATGCAATTGGCAGAGTTAAACATCACAGGGCAAGTGCTGCCAGAGCAGATAATGGCCCAGTTGTTTATAAAAAGGTAGGGAAAATAGCTCAAATGTGTTAGGCATGTTTACTACAACATGCTTAATACATCGACAGTACAAAACATAGCCATTAATTGCAACTGGTATTGGTAAGATTGAACTGGTGGGTACATACTTGGTAAGTCCCGAGAGGTAGTTGCTGGGGCACTTCATCTTGGCCAGAGCCCTCCCAAAGTCAGCGGCGGCGGAGACGAAGTGTTCCTCCGGGTCGAATCGTGGATCAGTACCACTGACATGTGCACCTACAGGCAACCAGTAAATGGTAGAAGTTAAACCGCAATTGCAGAAATGATGTGAAATACTGTAAGACATGGGATGCAGCTAACCTCGACGGCAAACAACAGCATGGGCCGTTATGACCCTGTGTAAGTACATGGACAAGCATGTTAAGTACAACAGGGTTAGCATCCACCAAAAAAAGCAAATGGGGCAGCATCTCTAGTATATCTTCATTGCGGGGAGTATCATGGTAGCAAATGGACAGATTAAAAAATTGATACAACTGTTAATTGCAAGAGGCTTAACAGCATCCTAAGTCATGTTTTGTAAGTTTGTAGACATTGCAAGACAACTATTTAAAAATGGATTCAACTGTTAATTGCAACAGGCTTAATAGACATTGAAACCGGTACTGGTAAAAATGCAATTGGCATAGTTAAACATCACAAGGCAGGTGCTGCCAGAGTAGAGAATGGCCCAGATGTCTATAAAAAGGTAGGGAATGTAGCAAAAATGTGTTAGGCATGTTTACTAGAACATGCTTAATACATCGACCGTACAGAACATAGCCATTAATTGCAACTAGTATTGGTAAGATTGAACTGGTGAGTACATACTTGGTAAGTTCTGAGAGGTAGTTGCTGGGGCACTTCATCTTGGCCAGAGCTCGCCCAAAGTCAGCGACGGTGGAGGCGAGCTGTTCCTCCGGGTCAAAGCGTGGATCAGTGCCACTGACATGTGTACCTACAGGCAACCATTAAATGGTACAAGTTAAACTGCAATTGCACAAATTATGTGAAATACTGTAAGACATGGGATGCAGCTCACCTCGATGGCAAACAAAAGCATCGGCCTTTATGACCCTGCGTAAGTACATGGATAGGCATGTTAAGTACAACAGGGTTAGCATCCACTAAAAATAGCAAATGGGCAGTATCTCTAGTGATATCCTGAGTCATGTATTGTAAGTTTGTTGCTGGTATTGGTGAAATTGAGCTGGACACGGTAATATTTGAACATCACACAGTGTGCAGTACTAAAATAAACAAGGCACGAACATGCTGAATACATCAACTGTACAAATCATAGCCATTGCAGGTGGTATTGGTAAGATTTAGCTGGTCATATCTTACCTGTTAAGTCCTGGGGGGTAGTTGCTGGGGGACCTCTTCTAGGCCAGAGCCTGCACCATGTCGGCGGCGGCGGCGGAGGCGAGGTGTTCCTCCGGGTCAACACGCACATCGGCCATTGCGCCATGGACCGCCATCAGTTCCTGGCAGGGGGGATTTGGAGGCACGAGGATGTTTCGCAGGCGCCATTTAAGCAATCAGGCCGGGGACGTGATAGAGATAGGTGGGTCACCTGACTGGATACGAGCAGAACGTAGATGTGGTTGAAGCTGTGGTTGCGGCGGCGGCGGTTTGAGATGCCGGTAGGGGGAGGCGCGAGGGAGGGGGGATACTGAGCGGAAGGGGAAGTGGTTGTAGGAATAAATTCTGAAATCGCGCGCCTAATGAAAATTTCAGTGCGAAACTTGAAACTTGGGCGGGGGAAACACACAACACATACGAAGCGCGTAAAATACTCGTGTGCGAGGAAAAAGAAAGTTGGCAGATCCCATCTCCAAAAAAATGTACACGTGTAGTTGATTTTTTCGGTCAATGGTATGCCTGGTTTATTTGGAAATATCACACAGGTAACCGACTTATGGGTCTTTAACGCAAAAAAACACAGACGGGTACGGCATAAAAACCGTGTGTTTGGTGATCTTCTAATGATTAGCGCAAAAAAAAAACACACGGGCACACATGCTAATCAATGCTCAAAGCCCTCAAAGGATGCTCTTACCGACATTGTACGTTAATACTACAAACTTAAAGTACTACTGGTAATTTGCTCTAATACTACAAACTTAAACTACTTCTCACATGCTGCCATCAGGGCATGCTGGCCAGACGCCGGCGTTCTCCTTCCCGGCCTTGTAGGCGGCAGCCCACCGTGCGTCGATCTCCGCCAAGCTCTCCTCACCACGGCGTGCAGCCTCTTTTTTCTTGCGGCGGCGGGACTCTCTTTTCTTGACTGCTTTCTGCCTTTTCCGCTCCTTCTGTGCGGCTTTGGCCGCCTCTAGATCCACCACCCATTCGGCCATGGCAACCTCAAAGTCCGCCCATGTAACTATCTGGCCGCCGGCGGCGATGAACTTGGCGCGACGAGATGCCATCGCTTCCTTACCATGTGTGCGGTCGCGGCCGGCGAGGAACGCGGCGTGGCGGGATGCCATCACTTCCTTACCAGTTACTGTGCACCGCGGTGCCATGGACGACGCCTGGAGAGAGCTCTGGGACGGAGGGGCCGGGCAGCCGTACAGTGTGGTGGTATTCAAGAGCTCAACGACAAACGACAACAGAAATTTGGCTTCCCTTACAATTTTGCTCGTCCATTATCGCACACGGTTCATCTCCGTCGCTCCATAAACAGTGTGCGCAGTGTGTTGCGTTATGATTGGCCGGAACCCAAGCCACGCAGATCGCGCGTGTGCACCATTGGATGCGCCGCGATCGAACGGCAATCCACGTCCCTCACATCACACCCGTGCACCTGTAGCTGGATTGGATTTATATGCGCTAACTGCCTAGAAAATGCACGTAATCCCCTAAATATGGTAAATGAGCCCGGAAAAATGCCAAATTTGAACACAGTGATTTGCAGGGTGTATGTTCGTCGTAGAAAAAAAGTCCAGGGCAAAGAACGAAGAAAATTTGGAATCCCCTTCAATCTTGGGGATTTCCCTCTCGAAAGCATGGAACTTCCTCGGTGATGGTTCGATTTATGAAGGGCGTGCATGACGACATAAGCCAAACCTTCTCAAATTTTTACCTGGGCATGGTGAGGTCATACCATGGCACCATGCCAGGCGTCATATTTTTTGACCATTTATTTCATTTTTTCTATAGTTGAAAACCCAACAAACAAACATTTGTGGTTCACTATTGCCACACATTTCATCGAAATATCTGTCCATTCCTTGTAAAAGGCATGGGAATTTACTAAATGGCACGAGCATGGTTTTCTAGGCCATTCTTGTGGACCCTTTCATGCATCGATTGTTTGAACTTGAATTATGAGCATTAATGCCTAGGAAATGCACATAATCCCCTAAATATGGCAAATGAACCCAGAAAATTGCCAAATTTGAACACGGTGATTTGCAGGTTGTATGTTCATCGTAGAAAAAACTCGTGGAAAAAGGACAAAGGAAATTTGAACCCCCCCTTCAATCTTGGTGATTTCCCCCTCGAAACCATGAAACTTCCTTGGTGATGGATCGATTTATGAAAGGCGCGCATCACGACATAAGGAAAAACATTCTCCAATTTTTACCGGGGCATGTTGAGGCCATACCATGGTACCACGCCAGGCGTGATGTTTTCCAACCATGTGTTTCATTTTTGTATATTTGTTAACCGAGTAAATGACGCGTTTATGGTTGACTATTGCCACACATCTCCTTGAAATATCTGCCCATTCCTTGTAAAAGGCATGAGAATGTACTAAATAACACGAGCATGGTTTTCCAGACTGTTCTTGTGCACCTTTTCATGCACCCATTGTTGAAATTTGAATTATGTCCATTAAGGCCTAGAAAATGCACATAATCCCCTAAATTTGGTAAATGAGCCCGGGAAAATGTCAAATTTGAACACGTTGCATTTGAGGCGGTATGTTGATCGTTGGAAAAAAACTGAATGACAAACTAGGACAGAAATTTGGATTCCCCTTCAATCTTGGGGATTTTCCCTCTCGAAAGCATGGAACTTCCTCCGGTATGGTTCGATTTATGAAGGCATGCATGACGACATAAGCCAAACCTTCTCAAATTTTTACCAGGGCATGGTGAGGTCATATCATGGCACCATGCCAGGCAACATGTTTTTTAAGCATTTATTTCATTTTTCTATAGTTGAAAACCCAACAAACAACATTTGTGGTTGACTATTGCCACACATTTCATCGAAATATCTATCCATTATTCCTTGTAAAAGGCATGATAATTTACTAAATGGCACGAGCATGGTTTTCCAGGCCGTTCTTGTGGACCCTTTCATGCACCGATTGTTTGAAATTGAATTATGTGCATTAATTCCTAGGAAATGCACATAATCCCCTAAATACGGCAAATGAACCCGGAAAAGTGCCAAATTTGAACACGGTGATTTGCAGGTTGTATGTTCATCATAGAAAAAAAACTCATGGACAAAGGACAAAGGAAATTTGAACCCCCCTTCAATCTTGGTGATTTCCCCCTCGAAACCATGAAACTTCCTCAGTGATGGTTCGTTTGATGAAAGGCGTGCATGACGACATTTTTACCAGGGCACGGTGAGGTCATACCATGGCACCACACCAGGCGTCATGTTTTTCCAAGCATGTATTTAATTTTTGTATAGTTGTTAACCCAGTAAACGACGCGTTTATGGTTGCCTATTGCCACACATTTACTTGAAATATCTGCCCATTCCTTGTAAAAGGCATGAGAATGTACTAAATAGCACAAGCATGGTTTTCCAGACCGTTCTTTTGCACCTTTTCATGCACCGATTGTTCGAATTTGAATTATGTGCATAATTAATGCCTAGAAAATGCACATAATCCCCTAAATATGGTAAATGAGTTCGGAAAAATGTCAAATTTGAACACGTTGCATTTGAGGCGGTATGTTGATCGTTGGAAAAAACTGAATGACAAAGTAGGACGGAAATTTGGATTCCCCTTCAATCTTGGTGATTTCCCTCTCGAAAGCATTGAACTTCCTCGGTGATGGTTCGATTTATGAAGGGCGTGCATGACGACATAAATCAAACCTTCTCAGCTTGTAACCAGGGCACGGTGAGGCCATACCATGGCACCATGCCAGCTGTCATGTTTTTCAAGCACATATTTCATTGTTCTATAGTTGATAACCCAGTAAATGACGCGTTTGTGGTTGACTATTGCCACGCATTCCGTTGAAATCTCTGCCCATTCCTTGTAAAAGGCTTGAGAAATTACTAAATACCACGAGTATGGTTTTTCCAGACCGTTATTGTGCACCCCTTCATGCACCGATTGTTTGAATTTGAATTACGTGCATTAATGCCTACAAAATCGACATAATCCCGGAAATATTGTAAATGAACCCGGAAAAGTGTCAAATTTGAACATGGTGATTAGTAGGGTTTATGTTCATCGTAGAAAAAAACTCATGGATGAAGGACAAAGGAAATTTGGATTCCCATTCAATCTCGGTGATCTACTATCGCACATGATTCATCTCCGTCGCCTCTGCGAACCGCGTGTGTTCACTCACACATGCAAAAGGAAAAGAAAACCCTCGCCCACTTCGTCCCAACTCACTCGCCGGGGACTCCTCCACAACTCTCCACCATAAGCTCGACGGCTGTTGGCGGCGGGCATAGGTCGAGCTCCAAACGGCACCGGATTTTGCCTCCACCGCTTTCCACCGCCTATCTGCACCGACATTCTAGACTCTGGTCGACTGGGGTTTTCTGCGGGATTGGGCCGGGGATTTTTCTCATGGAGAAGGTAATCAACTTAATTAGCAAAATATTGACTCATCTCCTATCGCAGTCCGTCCGTCGCTGTTAATCAACCGGCGAAAATCACCGTGGAATCATTTTTGTTCTAGCTGATTTGTGGGTGTTCATTCATGTGTCCACAGTGCGAGCACAAATCGGGCAACTATGGTCGTGGCCAGTCGGAAACGAAGTTCTATCTCACCATTCCGGATGACTTCAGGGAGCGCTCGGTATGTTCAACCTCAACCTACCACGGTCGGCATGGCCTTGTGAACATATACCGTCTGTTGCTACATTATCTATATATTTGCATCAAATCTTTGTTACATTATCTATATATATGGATATGTTCTATCACTTACTCCCATATTTGCATCTTGCTCTGTTATTTCAATATATCTAATTTACGATCTTAATTTTTATTTCAAGCAATACATCCGTTGCTTTGCAAGAACAGGAGTAGAAGGAAATCTTGGTCTTTACTTTGCTGATGACTCCCAGGATGTCATATTGACAACGCAACATGGATTTACAATGACGGTTAGCGTAAAACTTGATAAAGATGGTCACTCCTATTTTAATGCGGACCTATGGAAAAAAATGTCTAAGTGTTATGAACTGAAAGCTGGCAATAAAATTCTAGTGCGTGCACCACAGCCTGGTCTAATTAACATGGATGTTTACTTCCCCAACGTCATCAGCCGATCAAAGTCTGATCGAGGTTAGTGTCGTTTCAACTTTCTCCTTGCTGTCATATTACTATTTAAGCAACCAATTGATCACTATTTAAGCAACCAATTGTGATATCATATTCTGACTCCGTTCATAGGCAGTAACAAATTCTATTTACCAATTTATGCGTACTATATATTCTTCTGCCATGTTCTAAATAAATAATATTTTTCCACCTTTTAAGCAGGATATGTTGGATGCATAGGGAACGATCTGTATGTTACTAAGCGTACCAAATTTCACTGGAAGGACTTGAGGCATGTCATAAACTTTGTTGATAATCTGACAGAGATAGCACAGCGTATGAACGCTGGATTTTGGATGGCATTAATTAGACCTATGGTGCACACACTGAACACGACCAATTGTGTGCACAAAACGCTGGTAAAAAGTCTTATTTTAATGTTGATGCTCATAAACTATATATATATCTTCAATGATATGTTACAATTGTTTTTTATTCTACATGTCAACAGAAATTGCCCCTGTAGCAGTTCCTAGGTCGATTTCCTGGCGTGGTCGAATTACACTTGTGCCTGCTAATAACGCCAAAGTGATTGCAAGGTACTGCATTTCCCGTAGAAATGGAACCATTCAAATTAATAAGTTCTCGCTTCTCGTGGCAATGCATCCATATTGGAAAATTGGAGACACTGTTCTACTCATGATCTACCAAGGCACAGGAGGGCTCTTCCTTTTCATTGACGAGATGCCGAGTCGCTGTGATCAAGCTGCTTCCAGTGGATAGTTGTGATTGTTGGCCCTCAGCCTCTTAAATGTGCTAGCTGTTACTATATATGTTAAGTATGTAGATATGGACCATATGGTTGTTGGCCCTTAGCCTCTTAAAATGTGATAGTTGTTACTATGTTAAGTATGTAGATATGGACCATATGGTTGTCAAAACCATGTTACGAAGATCCTCCTTTTGTCGAATAGTGTAACCACTATATATATGTTACTCAAATGTTGTTACCCAAGTTCATAAATTTTCATGGAAAGTATTAGTATCCTACACAGTTCATTGAGTTCAAGCGTGTGCCTGATGAACAGAAGGCATTTAAATATTAACTGTCCATATTGCAAATTAACACATGTTAACATAAGGAAATGTATGTGTAACATACTAATCATCGCACACGAGTACTTGCAGACGCATCGTGTGCGATACTCTGCCACCGCAAGCAACTAGTTTGCATTTTTCAAAGTTTTTTGTACACACAGAATCGCACATGAAGTAACTGCATTGACCGTCCGTGTTGTAATTTCTCATCGCAAAAAGTTCATCCAAGTCGGCTGTTTGCCACGTATCACACACATCTTGTTTACACGACTCATTTGTAGTCTTTTGGCTCATCGCAAACAGTTCATCCATGTGCACTGTATGCCGCATATCACACACATCTTGTTAAGTTGAACCGTTTCTGTTGTGTTCCCTAATCGAAAATAGTTCGTCCGAGTTAACCGTATGCCGTATATCGCATAGACATTGATATGGCTGCCCGTTTCTGTTGTTCTACCTCATCGCAAATAGTTCGAATGGATTAACCGTGTGCCCTGCATCGCACACACATTGTTATGCTGTCCGTTTCTGTTGTTCTGCCTCATCACAGACAGTTTGAATGGATTAACCGTGTGTCCTGCATCGCACACGCAAGTAAAATCTGAACCGTGTTTGATGGCTCCGCCATCGCAAATGTTTTGCACCTTTTTTGACGGTTTTTTTACACCACCGTTTGCGATTATTGGATCGCACACAGTTTTGGCAAAGGGTCTCTGATCGTAGTGTTGCATTAGCAGTAACCTGCAGTAGTGATAACTCCTCATTAATTAATTTATAGTATCTCATTTTGAATGACTAATTATTTGCAAGGAAAACACGGGCATGGTAATACATACAGATTCGTTTGCAAATGAAAGAAGATTCGTTTGCATTCTCAAATGTAGGCGCACCAGGCAGACCAGGGTCGTGTCGTGGTGGTCGCGCGTGTCGTACGGACGCTTAGCACCCAGCCACCCACCCCACTCCCTCCCTCCCACCTCCCCCCCCCCCAAAAAGGAC
>NC_057805.1:495580523-495592760 GCF_018294505.1 Triticum aestivum | reverse complement strand
AAAATAAGTTCGCGCTTCCATGTTTCGGATTGAAATATCCGGCGGACCCAATTCCAGCCCTGCAAAATCTCCCTTCTCCACCGCCCCCTTTCGCGCCCAGATTGCTCAAATCCCGAAATCGCCGCCAACCCAAGCAAAGTTCGAATCGCCCCTCGTCTCGTCTCTTTCCCCACCTCTGTGCAGGACGACGACGACGAAGATGATGTTCGCGCTTCACCACCGCACCAGAGCTACCTCATCTACGCCCTCGTCCACCGCACTGGGTGGTCCACCGACAACGTCGGCCGCCGCAACTAACGTGTCTCACAGACACCGACTTCCACTGCATCAGGTGCGCTTCACCGACACCGTCTCCCACCTCACCAGGGATACTTCACCGAGCACATCGTCGCACCTCCGCCCCCCGAGGCCGTTGGGGCTTCACCAACGGTCTCGTCCACCGCATCGTAGAGCTCCACTGCCACTCAAGATTTGCATCCGTGCGCGGCCATCCAACGCCAGCGCATCACCCTCAACGCGAGCATGCCCAAACGCCGGCCCAACTAGGTATCCACACATCACTCCCTTGTGCACTGTTCGGACGATGTTTGGATATTCTTTCACTGCTCTCTTAGCTTACACGCCTATGCAACTCTGACTTTAACTCTTATTTCTTCTGGAGATACCATCTGAAACAAGAAAAACCATTTTTTAGCGAAGCATGACGGTTCTACGGGATCTAGTACACATCCTGCACACTCATATAACCTTGTAAGTATCTGTCCTCCGGTACAACAGCAAGGTCGATTCCTCTTAATTGATCAACCATTCGACATGTCAAAAATGCAGAGGGGGATGCAAGGAGCACAAGGCCTGCACATCCAAGCAAGTGGTAACATGGACTTGTACATGGAACATTCCAAGCGCAAGCAGAGCTGCAGTGAGCCTGTACAACGAGCTAGCGTAAGTCCCTGCATTTCATTTAATTCATACTGGCATGCGTGTATGATTTGTGTGCAGTGGCGGATCCACAAATTCAAGTTACCAGGGGCGAACATTTAACTTAAAAAATACGAAGGCACTTGCACTCCGGAAATCAACATAACTTGAGAAATGTGAAGCTACATGCACTTTAAAAACCAGCTAATGATCCAAAGTAGTTCAAATTATAAAACACTAAATGATGCAAGCACCAAAAAACACAAAATGCAACATGGTGTACGAGGAATACTAACATGGTCTGTACCTGCTTGAATTATTCGTTCTCTGGCTGAAAATATCGAAGTGTATTGCACCTATAACCAGTGCGCAAACTGCATATCGATATATCTATCCTGCACAAGTATGCCAATAGTTTCAAACAACATATTACAAAAGTATTTATGCCACATTGTCATGATACAGGGACTTTCTGGTAGATGGCCTCGACGTTTCCTCAAGCCATGAAAATGTACTATAATTTTCTTGTCATCAATGCCTGCAAATCTCTATGACTTTCTCAACATAGCAGATCATCATTAGACACTAAATCCTTCAATGGGAGCTTGCAAAATTCTTGCATTAGATCCCTCATTAGACACTATATGTTCATCACCAGGAGCATGTAAAATGTTTGCATCAAATCCTTCATTAGCAGTCTGTTCATTAGACACTTCAGGCTCAATAACAACATGAGCTTGTATGTTTGCACCGGAAACTTGATTAGATACATCAGATTCAGTCAGCTCAGTATTGATTGGGGGAGTTATAAAATAAGCACAAATTGGTTTCATTTTCTCATAGATTCCCTACATAGAAGCAGTTTTGCAACACCATCAGGTTTAACTATTGGCCGGAAATTGAACAGTTGAATTAGATATAATCAGGGATGTGATGTACCTGCTCGTTGCGCATGCTACTCTTGCAAGCTGCGACTGTCCGTTTGCGCAAGCTCGATGCCATGCCCGTGCTGCCGCCGCTGCCTCCCACGCAGGCTACACCCAGGGTTGGATCTTCATCTTCTTGTCCTTCCATTCGCTTGAAGCCCGACGACCGCCCTCCAACGAGGGCGCGAGGAAGTGCTGTGTCGGTCGGTCCAACGACGGCTAGGTTAGGAGCGAACCAGACTGGAGGCTGGAGCGCACGAATTGGGATTTTTTATGCTGTCGATCGATATGGGAGGCGCTCGTTTGGTCCGCGAGCTTGCTATAGGGCCTGCCTTGCACTTACGTTATTGGCCCATCCAAATTGAAACATTTTTCTTCATTTTTTACATTGCCTGCTCGTGCGTTGGGACGAACAAACTAGCCTGGGCTAACCTGGACGACTCAAACTAGGTGCACACTTTCCAGCCACCCGAGGCGGCCGCCCATACCAGCCCCTATGGTGGTGTCACCCCTTTTTGCGTGTATGATTGGGGTAGTGAAAAATATTCCAGTGGCGCTTTTGATTTACCCACAGAATGGTTGAATTGCTTGTTTCTATGAACTGAGTTTGCCAATAATGTGAAGGATGCCAGTCTTTTCATCCTATTGTAGATTGCTTAGATCTCGATATGCCAAATGTAATCGGATGAAATATATAGTAATAGCCAGTGTGATGTGTGTGGCTACAACTAGTCTGACTACACGTCATCATATAACATATCAAGGACGCACCATCTTACCAGATTAACCATTCGACTTACCAATGCAGTGTGGGAAGAAAGAAGTATTGGGACTGCGTATCCAAGCAATTGATGCCATGGACTCCTTCGTAGAACCTTGTAAGCGAAAAAGAAGTTGCAGTGTGCCTGTACAAAGAGCTAGCGTAAGTTCAGTTACCTGCTTCTCGTAATTTTAGTTAGCCACTTATTGCAAAATTGTTCAATTACGTTGCTTGGCTTAATTTAGTTTGCTACTGATTACATAATGCCATAGCATGTTAATCCTATTATAGACTGCGCCTATCTATGTGTTTCATACTTACTATTAATAATTACTTGTTTGCCTGAACTTAAATAGCTACTTAAGCACGTAGATAGCTGGTCATATGTACTTCTAGGGTGCAGCAGAATTCACGTGTAATTTATGTTCTGATACCCTGTTTGTTTGAATGGTTTGCTGTTATCACTTGTAGCACTAGTAATGTTTGCATGTTCATAGATAGACAATTGTCAGGTTTATATGAGGCACACCGTCTTTTTAACTTATATATGTGTTGGAATCATTTTGCTTACATCAAAGAAATTTACAGATGTCTGTGTTGCTGGTAAACCGTACCGACTTGTTACTTTAATACATTGCCAAGAACTTGTTAGTTTTACTAGTTCATGTGTAATTAAATACGTTGCCAAAACTGGTTAGTTTTACTAGTTTGATGTTAGTTTCTTATGGCTCTTGCAAAACTTTATTTATTGATTGCTAACATTCAAGTTTGCAGGATCCAACTGAAACTCCGTTGTCACAACAGGTATGTTTTCAGAAACTTCCTTGTTTACCTGGTTTGCTGCTGTAACTTGTTGCTGTAATCATCTTACCAACTTCAAGTTTTTAGGTTCCAATTGGAAGTCCAATTGCACAGCAGGTACATTGTCAAAAATATATTTGTGTAACAGGTTTGCTGTTGTAACTTGTTGCTCTAATCAAGTTACTGACTACTCAAGTTTTCAGGATCCAAGAGAAACTCCAATGCCACAACAGGTTCCTTTTGCAAAATTTGTTTGTTTAGCTGCTTTGCTGCTGCAACCGGTTGCTCTAATCACGTTACTAGCTACTCAACTTTTCAGGATCCAAGAGAAACTCCAATGCCACAACATGTACCTTTTGCAAAACTTGTTTGTTTAACTGCTTTGCTGCTGCAACAACTGGTTACAATGATGTTAATAACTACTTTTCAGCATCCAATTGAAACTTTTTAATTCCTTGTTTGTTTAACTAGTTTGCTGTTATAACTCCCAGTTGAGATGTTTTGCTAACTTCAACTTTTCTGAATCCAATTGGAACTTTAATGGCAAAACAGGTTAGCCCAAGATCAAAGAGCGAGGTCCCCATAGACGTTGTATCAGCCCACAGCAGTGGCACCGGCCCAATCGTGCATCATGAATTGCCAACTGCTGATGCTTTAGAGGCTAAACTAGTGGTAGAAAGAGATTCTTCTTCTGCACTTAGAGATGAAGTTGACAAGTTGAGGTAGCAAACAGCACAATCACAAGCAGTACTCAAGACAACCGTTAAATATTTGGTGGATTTCAAAACGAAGCAAGCTGAGAATGACCGCATTGTTAAGGCCCTGAAGGAAAAAAGGAAATTAAATTCCCACTTGGTAAATCATAGGTGAAATGTTCTTTCCATCGTTGAATAACCTTTGTGTTGTTTGTTCATGTAATCAATCAAACCATTTGTTTTAGAGATCATGTAATAATTGTTTTTTGTTTTTTGGTTTGTAATTTTATATGAGCACAAGTCTATATTAATTGATAAGACTTAGAGACATTTCATTTTGATTGTTGTGCCAGACCTAGAAATATGCTAATCGAGCTGAATGTGCATTCAGCAATAATAGTAGTATAGATGGACCATAAGTGGCACGCATCGGAAAGGGCCAAGATGTTGTAGTAGCTTCGCTAGAAAAGGATGTTGTTCTAGCAAAAAAAAGTACAGCGGCCTGGCTTATGTATGTTAGTTGATATTATTGATCCATATACTCTATAAGTGTTTATATGTCTGTTAGTTATGTACATTCTTGGTTGATTGACTCGGTATTTGAATCTTGATACATTGCTTGTGTACATATCTAAATGGGAGTACACATTATGTTGCGTGTGACATTTGAGTTGGACATAAAGTGTTCCAAATATTCGAATTCACCTTAAACTGGATTCTAGCTTCTGAATTTGAGTATCGGCATTTGTAAATCATATGCATATATGATAGTGGAATACATATTCGTTGTGCTTTTGAAGATATATAAAAACACATAGAATGATTTATAAAGATTCGTATAGGAATACAAAATGGATTCGAATTTAGTTGCCAGGGAAAACGTGGATGCTTATTGTCCCAAAATTTGAAAGAAGCGGCAAAATGTCCACTCCCACGTCGGCTGCCCGAAGCCAAGTGTTTGGGAGATGGAAATTACTATCTACCCATTACACGGACAATCCATCGGCCCGATTTCCACTGCTCTCAATAGGGGTAGGTTAGTAACTTCAATTAGACGTGACACGACCGCCTCTGAGCCCATTCCGACACGGTGGGCGCCAAACATGGGCGGCAAAACACATTTGATTCAGGCTCGTCCGAAAGACCTCTGTTTCTCCTTCATTTCCCCATTCATACACTATGGGCGGCAAAACAAACTCGACTCGGCCGAAATCGATGTAGGCATACATTTTCAATAGGGGCATGTTTGTAACTTCACTCAGACATGACACAACCACCCTACCTTCCAGCCCCGTTCATACACCGTGAGCGCCAACCATGGGCGCCAAAACACCCTCTCCTCACCCGAAATCGCTCTGGGCAAATATTGGCGAGATGCGAGATTACCGTCCTATCCCCAACCGACGAGACATCCAAATTTTAAACGGGGGCTAAGTTCGTAACTTTCCCATATTTCAGACAGGCGCGTCCCAAAATCATGGTTCCCCGTACCTCTCCCTCCATTTTCCCATTCATACACCGTCCGCGCTAGAACACCATTCACACCAGCCTCCTCCGTCCGCCACCCCATCCATCGCCGCCGTCCTCCACCCCATCCATTGCCACCGTCCTCCACCATGCTGAAGCGCCTACCAAGACCGCGTCGTCCACTGCTAGAGATGGACATTTCTCATCCACGACGATGGACCAAGAGCCTTGCATCGCGTCCTCTCGCTTCATCGGCGCCGTCGTCCTCTTTGTCGGGGCCGCTCACATGACCTTCTCTTCCACCGCAACGGGACTTATCCCCCAATGCACCCGTCTACCGTCGTAGATCTGCTTCAACGCCACTGACAGCCATCGAACTCCCGATGCCTACACAGCGCCACAAGAGAGGTGGTACTTCATATCTCCTCAACTTTTTAATCTCAACCAGAAAATAGATCGTAACTTGGTTACTCTACTTTCTTTTCAGCTCTTAGAATTTAGTTCTTAGTTAGAAGCAAACAATGGATGCTAAATATCATTTCTCCGGTTTGCAGCTTTAAATCTGCCATGGCACAGTCATAATACGGTTTAATTGGTCATGCTTAGGGTTTAATTGATCATGTTGGTTCCGTGGTGGTTTCTTTAATAGAAATTGGAGGGGAAACCCTCTTTTGCTCAAAAATTAATGCTTAGGGTTTCCCCCTTTTATGATCACTATACGATCAGAATATGTGCTTCGTGTCATAATAGCACTGCTCCACCCATCAAGCTAAACAAGCTTAGTTGTTCAAATACGAATCTAATATTATTAAAACAGAGTCATTTAATTGGTCAGCTAAATGTTCCTAATTTAGTTTCGGAAATGCATGTTCGCCGCTCGGGTGTGTATCTCTACAGGGTGCCCACGGTGGGACGCGGCCCACCCTGGGATTTTGGGTCGTCCCAGGCCCCGATTCCCCTCTGTTCTGCTGCGCACTTCCGATCTCTACTCGCCCCCAGCCGCCTGCCTTGTCGGCGTCTTGCCGTCCCCGAACGGCATGACTCTAGGGGGAGACGCCGGACTAACAAGAGGTCAGGAGCCGCTCGCCCAACAGCATCACCGCTGCCCGGGCGCGCCGCCGTGCCTACCTTCCCAATCCGTTCAGGGCTCAGGCATGCAGCAGCCACTAAGCCAACCCGATTTATCCTGAGATACGTCCTCAACACTCAGCAGCCACTCCTCATCACCCATTTTCTAATTGATTCATTACTCATTAGGTAGGACTGCCATTAGGGTTTGTTGTGTGCTGAGTGCTACCTACACTTAATGGTTCAGATGTATTTCAGTAATCTTTAGTACCTATAAAGTTCACAGGGTTTCAAAATTCCGGCCCTAGGAACAGACACTAGTCATTTTGGATTGTTGGTCGTAGTGACATTGACCCAGATTACTACTGTAGGCCAGGTTTGTTGACAATTTTACTTCTCTTTCTTACTCATTCGATAGGATATAAAATTATTCACGTCGATTAGTTGCAAACAATAAGTGCTAGACAAACTTCTTGATTCATATTTTGGATGGTCTCTTACTGCAGTTACAATTCTGCATACTTGTCCTAGTAAGCTCACAAGTAAATGATTGATTCACTACATCTATGCTTGCCTTGTCATATTTGTTGTCAATATTCTTTTAGGATGGACCACCCTGTTTCAAAATACTGGAACCGTAGACATGAGTGAATAGTATTTCTCTGTGTGATCTCTTCCATCATGTGTGGGCAACGAACACTGCATTGTATAGAAAGAAAGTGTCATTTCCAGCTTTTACATAGGCTACGATCTTTTACATAGAATACAATCTGCCTACTTACTTTGTGTCGCACTACCAACACTCCACCCTTGAAGCTAAACATTATGCCACTCATAATTCCTTAGTTTATATGTTCAAATACGAATTTGATATGATTATAATGTTCCTACTTCAGTTTTGAAATGTGTGTTTGCCTGTTATAGAGACATAAGGGGTTTGTATTTCTGTGTGTGGTCTGGTCAGCACGGTTGGGGGTGACCTTTGCATATGTAGGGGTTTATAGGGAGACACTCTTCGAATTGAATCCGCAATGCATTCCATAGATAATCTGACTACCTTTTATGTTTTCATGAATCTCAGATTCTGAACAACATCATAATGATTATGAGCTTGCGCGCATGAAAAGAATAAAGCAGAACAATGCCATGGCTGTCAAACTTGGCATTAAGGGACTGAAATCAAGTCTGGATGCAATGCAATGCAAACGCTCTCCACCTACAGATTCATGCTCAGAATATGATCCTAACAGTGTCTGAGCTAGAGGGAGACCTAAGTCAATGTAGCTCCCTAGTGGAGGAGTCAAAGGCAGATGCCCTATCTTATTCACCCACCAAGGTGCTTGCTCTAACTTTCCAAGGTTATATTGGTCGCACATATCTTGCAACTGATGCTTTGCATTGCTTCTACTTTGTTGCACTCCCATTAGCTTAGTTTACACATCGTGTATGTGAATACGCCCTGCCTATCCATTTTCAGTACATATTCCATCTGTCATCATACCATATTTATCCATTCAAATGATGTTCTTGTGTATCAGACGTTCAAAAGGAAGAGGGCGATTGCTGATCGCGGAGGAGCACAAGCAAAGTATTTGGAAAAGGTAGTGACACCTGATAAATCAAATAGCCCATTAGATGTAGTTGCAATATCACCTGACCCACAAAACACCCCAACTCTAGCAGACTCTAGCCCTACTACACTGGTCATTTCTGATGCCCCAACTCAGCAGACCCCAACTGCAGCAAACAGTATGATGATGCCAGTTGATATAGCACCAGCTCTACGACGCAAAACCCCCATTCCAGCAAAGAGTACACCAAATCCAGTTGCCAAATCCCTTTTCGAACCAGACAGAGCCCCAATTGCAGCAAATAGGACCCTTGTTCCATTTCTTCCTAGTTTAGAAGACGAAGCTTATATTGTTGCCAGGAACTTTGTGGCATCTTTCCTTCATGGAAAGATTATACCGCAGACCCAAAACAATTTCCAGTCTTCCTCGGCAACTTACGCGTAAGTAATGTACTAATGTTATTCATGGTAATTACTGCATATGTTTCTGCTGACAGAAGAC
This sequence comes from Triticum aestivum, assembly GCF_018294505.1. Classification (NCBI taxonomy): domain Eukaryota; kingdom Viridiplantae; phylum Streptophyta; class Magnoliopsida; order Poales; family Poaceae; genus Triticum; species Triticum aestivum. The sequence continues at coordinate 495,584,053 of NC_057805.1, read as the reverse complement.
ATGAGATTTCATTCTTTTAAATAGGCGAGGACCAAACTGGATTGTCAAGACGATCAAGGGTTAGTTGCACTTTTCAAGCACTCGTTGATGAAGTATCGTTCCTACCTAAGGCAAGAGCACTTCAATGGCAAGCCTCTAAACGAAATTTCTGTAAAGTCTCCGGTGCTACATTTGTCCGACAGTGACTGGAATAATCTTGTTACACATTGGTCTCGTCTGCAGCGTAAGGTACTGTCTATGATATCACATCACAATTTGAACTACATTTCTGCATTTGCCTTAATGTCTCACTTGTACAAAAACTGTTAGCAGAAGAACATTCATTCTCAAGGGACCACAGAATCTCGCAACTATACTACACACGGAATTGCTCTTGTGAGTACCTCTTGCCCTGTATGACCATACTTACTTTCATAGCTGTTTGATTATGTAGCATCACTGCACATATTAGCCTCGTTATCGTCCATTTGGTGGACATTATAAGATCCGTATGGACTCTTACATAAATTTAGAATCAACCCAATGCTTTTGAAGAGGTTTAGCTCTGCAGTCCTCTTGTAAGGACTGAACGTCGTTTATCCCTATACTTACATTAACAGCTACTCCCTCCGTCCCATAATATAGGAACGTTTTGTACAGTACACCAGTGTTCAAAACACTCTTGTATTATGGGAAGAGGGATTGGTTCATTCTGTAGCATTCTGCATCTTATCTCCCTCGCCCACCATTTACTAAAAAATATCAGATCTATATTTAATCTTACCAAAAAGTTGAATACGCAGACAATGCTAGTGCAGAAGTGTAGCCCATTGCTCTTGTCAGTACATTTTGTCCTGTAACGCTTGTACTTCCAGGGATTGGTAGTTGATTATGTAGCATCAATCTGCATCTTATCTTCATTATCCTCTATCCCTTCCAGTATTATCATATCTATAATTACTCTCTACAAAATGTAGAGTACAGGCAATGCTTATGAAGAAGATTCTGTACTGAAATTCTTGAGTTATTCTTCCCTTGACATGGAGAAGGGCATTATAAAGTCGGTGTTAACTGTTAATGTAAGTCAGTCCTTCTAAACCCTTTATCCTCAACTGCTGTTTAATTTTCTCATACTCCCTATCGTTTACTGCTGTTTAGTTTGTTGTTTCTATCAAAATGCATGTTCGCAAGAACCGTAAGTTCCATGTTTTACTTGTAAAACCAAATTCCTTATTCATACCATGCACATTACGCAATACTCCCTATATGTATGCTTGTTTTTGTGGATCTATAATGCAGTGTGTGGTGAAGCAGCCCACGTTTGCACCTTGTCATCTCCCATTTTATCTTACTGATGTGGCTGATGATATGAACAACAAGCCATGCACATTAACCAAAATAGATACAATGATTGTCTTTGCCCTTCATCTATGCTTGTTATGTTGACATGGTAATCCAGTAGTGTGGTGAAGCTCCTCGCATTATGAACAATGCCAAATTATGCTATTGATATTTTGAACTTACTCTTTATTTTCTAATTTGAAATTGGATGGAATTGACAGCACAATTATCATCTTTGTTTATACATGTGCAAAACCTATCATCTCTCTGCTTGTTTCAGGGTGATATGCCTGATGGCATGCACAAGTCTGCTGAAGGCTGTGAGACAAACCCATCATATATTGCAGCAAAGAAGGCAAAACATCTTGAAGATAGCGAGACAACCCCAAAGTCTTGTCTTGTTGCAGTGTTCAAGTTACTTGAGACTAGCAGTCAGACAAGCTCACAGAATTCGCTGTCTGAATCAGTTCGACTTCTTCAGTCCCAAGTTCTAGCAGAAAGGCATTCTGCAACTCAACTTCGACTTGAAGTCCTATCTCTACAGCAGCTACACCTGGAAGCTCTGACCGACATGCTAGGCCGGTCTCACAGCCTTGCTCAGCAGCTTGCGCAGCAGTTCCCGCGCAAGGCTAACCTTTCTTGAACTGTCTTGGAAGTGGTCTCGGTTCAGAATTATTTTATTACGCTGCAATGGTGCCCAGTTTTTGTAATCTGCTTCTTTGTTGCGCTTAATGATCACTGGTCGCGAACTTCGATGCCCAGTGGATGTAATATACCATAAATCCTTTATTGTATAGTGTAGGTTTATTCTAAGTTACTATGCCGTAATTTGTTTATTGTATAGAGTAGGTTTGTTCTTAATTCCTAGTAGTTACTGCCATCATTCGCTATCTGAAAAAAAATCTGATGTAGTCGATCGGGCCGAAACATTTGCCTCTAACGGGCCTGGTTTTTAGCGGGCCACAATTGGGCCGTCCTGCATCTTTATTGGGCCCGAATGGCCATTGGGGCCTTCACACTTTGCGCCAGGCCCACAACTTACTCCGGCCTATATTCGGCCCAAATTTTAGCTGGTTCTTTTGTGGACCCAGCGCTTAGTTTGGCCCAGGTAGCGTTGCGCCATTAACAGGCTGAATATTCTACTGGCCTGTTACGGCCCAGAAGAAACCATGGGCCTTTAGCAGGCCGAAATGCATGTTGGGCCTCAATTTTCACTAGTCGTCGACGGGCCTTCAGCAGGCTGAAATGTAGACCGGGCCTTTTTTGGCCTAGTTATATGACGGGCTATTACCAGGCCGAAACATATCTCGGGCCTTAGTTGGCCCACTGATCATGGGCCTTTAAGAGGCCGAAAGCTTAGTACAGGCATCAAGGGGCCGAATTATACGACAGGCCTTTAACAGGCCCAAAGTCACGTTGGGCTGAACTGTTGCCACCGTTATCACGGGCCGTTAGTGGGCCGGATGTCGCGTCGGGCCATATATGGCCCATGGGCAACACGGGCCATTCCAAGGCCGAAAGGCACACCAGTCTGAAATGGGCCCATGTCTACATCGGGCCTCTAACAGGCTGAAAGTCACTGGGCTATAATTGGGCCCAAATATTCGGCGAAAAATTAACGGGCCAGATCTGGCTTCGGGCCGTAAATGGGCCTTTAATTATTGGGCTGGCCACTAGTACCTGAGTAAGTACTACGGGCCTTTGACTGGGCCGGCCTTTTTAACCTATATGGGCCTCTGTTGGGCCCTGCCACGTGTCGACGTATCATAGGCATGTCTCCTCCAATGGACGGGCGACATCTGGCCCACCGAGGAGCAGACACGTGTTTCCTCCGGCCAATGGGAATTTTACACGTGGAAAATCACCATTGGTCCAGGCTGTTAACAGGTTATCAGATCCAAAACCGGACCCGATAGCTTAATGGCGACCCGTTACGGTCGATGCCACGTGTCGGTCACACTTGACGAAAGCACTTCTATGACGCGCGATTTATCGTCATGGAAGTGGACACTTCCATGATGATAAGTTTGGTAATGTTATGGAACACTTCTACGACAGCACAGGTATAACTATCTTGATTCTGTCATCAAATCGTCGTGGATGTAATGCATGACAGAAAACGTGACCTACTCTGACAAACACGTGTCATCACAGAAGTGTATTTTTTGTAGTGTTGTTTGAGCAACCTGGTCGGTTTTCACTCCAGCCAT
>NC_057805.1:495577664-495580136 GCF_018294505.1 Triticum aestivum | reverse complement strand
CGAGATAGATTAGGATTTGTTCCTGCCTTGTCTTGTACTCCAAGTTGGTCTTTGTACTCCTATACATATGCCCACGAGGCTCAAGCAATATCAACAATGATTCCACCAAATCCCTCTTTCCCTTCTAACAGCAGGCAGAGGATCCGACTCCGATCACTCCTGATCTGTCGACTGGTGCGTCGTCCCATGCGGGAAGGAGGCTATAGCTGTCGGCATGGCCCTTCGCTGATCCCGGGAGGACTGCGCCCGACCCAGGTTGGATTCGATCTAGCGGGAATCCATTGCGTCGGCGCAACTGGCACTCGGATCCACCGGACCTAGAAGCTCGAGGTCCTTCTTCCGCCCCTTCACCGGTCTAGAGGAGTACGAGGGTTACAAGGACCGGTGTACCAAGTGTAACAAGCAGAGGTGGCTGGAGCGTGAGGCCCGCTTCACTGCCGATGTGGCAAAGGCGGCGTATGCGGCGGCTTGCATTACCGAGGAAGAGGAAGCCATCCGTGCCCGCATAGGAATATGTGCGCCCTCGCCCAAGAGTAAGCCCGAGCTGACCATGCCATGGACGGACTACCCCCCACCCCTACCACGAAGAGGAGAAGGAGGACATTGACGGAGCGGACAGCTTTGACGAGGAGGAGATCCGGCTTGATCTATATTGCGCCATCGATCGCTACTTCCGCGACAGACGTCAAGGGCGCCGAAAAGGGCAGGGTAGATGATCTTTGTCCATAGCTAGTATGTATGTAGAACATGCCAAATTTTGATAGGCCGATGACATGCATTGATGTAGTAGCCGGACGTCCAGCTGCATCGAAAGTGTACGATGCATATGTAATATGGATTTGGGGTTTGCTAATTGATGTATCTCAAAGTGGGAACAAACTTTTTAGATGTGACTGGTCACCGTCCGCAGACGTATGAGGGGGCGGTCTAGGTGTATGTGGCTATAGATGCTCTAATGATCCCTCGGAAGTTGAACTAAGATTAATTTTTTTTTTTGTATGTTGGAACGAAGATTGGAATGGGTATTTCAAAACAAGCTTGTAGTTGTAGGAGCCATTGCCAGATCGCTGCAACACAAAACAAAGAACGTGCACAGTAGCTAGCCAGTTATGGTTCATGGCAGGGGAAAGGAGCACGGCACATGCCGATAGCCTCATAGTACTAGTGACTAGTCGACGATGGCTGCTGGCTGGTTTCACCGTGCGCGGTAGCTGGCTCACGTACGAGGCCTGCGTTCCAGCCAGAGATATGCATATGGCAACGCATATGGCCGGGCTGCAGACCGCAGCAACACATGCATGCAACTCAGGCCACAACATGCGCCAACACCAGCTGAGCAGATGTCAGCGCCACATGCATGCAGCATGCATGAGGTCCCGTCCTTACTGCACCAACTTATTAAGCAGACCGAGCACCAGTGGCTCGTCGACCCCGTCCCATGCTCTCGTGACAGATCAACAAACATAAGAGCATCTACAGCCAGACCTTTCAAATCCGCCTCATATGCTCGGGCGGGCCGTCCGGTCACTGTTCAGTCACGATTTTTTGATCTAGACGGGCCCCTTAAACGGCCCTCAAACGTCCGGGCTGACCGGCACCCTCATATCCAGCACAAATATGGGGCGGATATGGGGCCGTCCTGGCGAGCGCGGCCACGCCCGCCACGTCGGCCCGACGGCGTGGCCCTACACGGACTCGCCGGGAAACCAGACGGTACGACGGGCGCCTCGACCGTCGCTGCGGTGTGAGCGCCGTGTGGCGCTACACCGGCTCACCGCCCGAGGCCATAGCCGGCTATTTAAGCCGGCTGGCGCCCCCAGCCCTAGCACACCCGCCTCTTCCCTCCCTCCGCCGCCACTCGAGCCTAGCCATGCTCTTAGGCCGCCGCTACTACACGATCCAGCACCGTCTCTTCCTCCTTGAGCGGGTCTGATTCTGTAGGGAGACGAGGCTACCTCTGGAACCGGAGGATGATTTCGATGAGGTTGAGGAGGAGGTGTCGGGGGAGGAGGAGGAGCAGGAGCCGGCGGTGGAGGTGGAGGAGCAGGAGCCGGCGGAGGAGGAGCAGGAGCCAGCAGAGAAGGAGAAGGTGGCGCCGCCGCTGGATGTGAGGGAGGAGGAGGCGCCGACGATGGAGGAGGACGTGGGCGTGTGACCGGAGCAACACGCCATCTTGAACTCCATCCGCTTGGAGTCGGCTGCGGAGGCCAGGCGTCGCCGTCTGCAACAGATGGAGGCGGTGCAGGCGGCCCAGGCTCCGGCGCAGGCGGCTCCGGCCATCTTCGACAATGACAAAATTTGAGGAGTATAAAATGTAGTACGTAGCTATATATTCTGCATGTTTTTGTATGGATTTAGGGGATGAGTATGAGAGACTTGTGTGTGGAGAAGAAAATATGAGGAGTGCCCGGTCAGTGCCCGCGGACGCGCCCGGGCGCATCCGCAGGCTTTTGAGGGGCTGGATTTGTCAAG